>NW_027498165.1:0-47964 GCF_021521415.1 Bidens hawaiensis
CCCTCAACTATGACACATGGCTTGCTGTTGAGGAAGAGTATGTCATTCCAAAAAATGAAAATGGTATTAGCTACCATTTATCTCACGTACCAGAAGGAGATAGACCTAGTTACTTACGAGAGAAGAAGATGTTACACATTCTCCAACAAGTTATCAAAAAGAAAAAATTTTAAATGTTGCAACACTATGGGTCTTGTTTTTCAATCTGGAATGCCTTGCTTAAGAAAGATAGAGGAAACCCTAATATGAGAAAAAGCAAGATAGCTTTGCTGAAGAAGGAGTGATATTTTTACCATGGTCAAGGGTGAGACTATGGCACAATTGGTTGAGAGATACTGTCACCTAGTAAATGAAATGAAAAGACTTGGGATTGAATATGTTAGTGTACAAATTTGTTGTCCGCAGCTGTTCGAATAGGCTAGGGGTAGTTTAGTCTTTACACTTAATGTAAAATGGCTCATTCACTAAGCATGTTTAGCGAATGAGGTCCATTCGTTAAAGAGTAGATTCATTTGTTATTTAAGGTGTTCATTCGCGATGCAATATAGCGAATGGGAAGCCATTCATGAAAGTATTAATCATTCGTTAATAAGGTTAACGAATGAGAGGCCATTCGCTAGTGGAAAGTCTCATTCGTTAGTAAGTCTAACGAATGAGCCCTAGCGGATGTGGCCTGCCTATAAAAAGGTTAAGTTAGTTAAACAGTATAGATATCTGAGCCATAATTTATCCCCATTGTAATGTTACCATGCCGGATTCTCTCTAGACCATAATGTATCCATCCTAATGTATTCATCCATCATCATAATGTATTGATTCTTAACGTAATGAACACGAATCATCATGTATCGGTATTGCGACTAGAGTCCTAGGCGCTAAATGTAGGCTAGGGGTAGTTTAGTCTTTACACTTAATGTATAATGGCTCATTCGCATATCATGTTTAGCGAATAAGTTCCATTCGTTAAAGACTAGACTCATTCGTTATTTTAGTTGTCAATTTGCTATGGAATATAGTGAATGGGAATCCATTCTTTAAAGTATTACTCATTCGTTAAGAAGATTAACAAATGAGAGGCCATTCGCTAGTGGAAAGGCTCATTCGTTAGTAAGTCGAACAAATGAGTCCTAACGAATTTGGCCTACCTATAAATTGGTTAATTTAGTTAAACAGTATAGATATGAGCCATAATTTATTCCCATTGTAATGTTACCATGCCTGATTTTCTCTAGACTATAATGTATCCATCCTAATGTATTCATCCATCATCATAATATATTGATTCTTAACGTATTGAACACGAATCATCATGTATCGGTATTAAGACAAGATTCCTAGGTTCTAAACGCAGCCTAGGGGTAGTTTAGTCTTTATACTTAATGTAAAATGGCTCATTCGCTTAGCATGTTTAGCAAATGAAGTCCATTCGTTAAAGACTAGACTCTATCGTTATTTAAGGTGTCCATTCGCTATGGAATATAGATAATGGGAAGCCATTTGTTAAAGTATTAGTCAATCGTTAAGAAGGTTAACGAATGAGAGGCCATTCGATAGTGGAAAGGCTCATTCGTTAGTAAGTCTAACAAATGTGGCCTGCATATAAATAGGTTAAGTTAGTTAAAAAATATAGATATCTGAGCCATAATTTATCCCCATTGTAATCTTACCATGCCAGATTCTCTCTAGACCATATGTATCCATCCTAATTTGTTCATCCATCATCATAATGTATTGATTCTTAGCATATTGAACACGAATCATCATGTATCAGCATTGCGACTAGATTCCTAGGCTCTAAACGTATTTACAGAAAAGCCAGAATATGAGTACAATGATAAACTGGTTGATGCATTGCTAGAAAAAATGGGGGACTTTTATTATGATTCAGCATTCAAACCCCATTTCTTTTGTAAGATTAAATCTAGACAGATTTATTGAGAAGCTTGAAGCCCAAGACTTGGAATTAAGAAAGAAACACAAGATGAAGAACTCATCGGTGACTTAAAATATTTGACTTTATTACAAGAGTTCACCATCGTTGGCATCTCAAAGTCCTAAATTTCAAAATGATTTATGCATTAATAATGTGGGTGTTGTATTTGTTGGAAGTCAACAAAGTATTCCATCTACCTCTCAATATTCAAGTGGCTGCTCAAGCACAATGTCAACCAATCAACAATCTAATCAATCCAATCAAGACCAACATCAAAATCCTGATCTTTTCCAATGCAATATAGCTGTGAACATCAAGAACACTAATGGGCTAACAACTAGAAAATGTGAAAGAATACATAGCATTTCTTGGATATGTTCTTGAATCATATGAATGCCTAATTGCTGGTAGGATTAGTAACTTCAATATGACAAAGAAAGATTATAATCGAATTGATCTAGAAGAAATGAAGATGCTGGATATCTGTTGGTGCATGGGAAGTGTGGTTAGAAGAGCTCAAATATTCAAGGAAATCACTAGGAGAAACTTCTTAGATGGTACACCTTCAAAGTTGGGTTTTGATAAATCCAAAGTTCGTCGCTTTAGGTGTAAAGAGAAATGTCATTTGAAAAGGGAATGTACCAACAAAGAAGTTGCTGATAATGGTTCTAACCCTTTTTGAAGAGACTACAACTATTAAGCCATCTATCACCGAAGCTCACCTAATCAAGCTGCTCCTTTCTTTCAACTCCAACAACAAGAAACCAAATGAAGCCTCAACACCACAAACTTAGGCTTGTTATGTTTCACAAAGTGATGAAGGGTTCAACTGGAATAATAACCTTTATCAAGCAAATGTTTCTAAACATGTAACTGATGGAGGTGATGATGGAGTTGAAGAAATAGCAAATGTTATTGAAAAATTTGTGTCTGAAAAAGTTGTTGCTGAGGGAGATATGGCTAAGGTTGCTAAAGAAACTATGGTTGATGAAGGTGGTGCTGAGAAAGGTGTTTTTTTGCTGAAGATGCTGTTGCTTTGGAAGCGGTAACTATTGAAGGACAAGATGATGTTTCTGAGAATCTAAATTTCATCCGGGGCATTTGGATCGGTTGAATATTTCATTGATTAAGATATTGTCGATTCTGAAGAGGAATTTGTGCCACCCACATATGACAATTCATCGTATTCCTCCAAACTTCTTTTAATCTATTTTTCCACTTGATATAATTAAAATTTTGCAGGTCGGTACAATGGCGAAGAGATGCCTCATGGGAAAAATTGACTTTGGAGAGAATTATGAGTCTAAAGAGATTAAGGTTGAAGAATCTCAAGATACTGAAGTTTGTGTGAAGATTGCAGAAGGTGTGTGTTGGGCTATAGCTCGTGGTTTATGATTTGTATTGTTAAACGTAGTATTGGGCTGTGTTGGGCTATATTATGCAAACCGAAATCTATTGATTTCGGTGGGCTATTTGGTTTGGGCCTAGGTTGGTAGTCTATATACACATTGTATGTTTACTATTGTAGGGTTGTTCGTCTAAGTTGGTAGAGTGTAAGTTTTTTAAGGGCCTAAGCCCCCGACATATTAATATACATGTGTTTTGAAGCTTGTTCATCGTGTTCATTGTCATTGTGTTGCTGTTATAGAATCGGCTTGTTTATTAGTTTCTGTCTAATCAACGAGTTAATTGATATCACATTGAAAGATCATGTCATGGGACTTACAGTGTGAAACCTGAAAGAGCAGAAGTACCTAGCTAGCATGCACTGATGGTAAATGAAAGTCAGGTACTTTCTGAAACTAATGTGTTTATTTGTGAAAAATATAATTTACCCTGTGCGGAGTGTGTATAGAAAGATGTTGAATATAAACTGCAAAATACACACTATGATTCATTGTTAGAGGATTTAAAAAGGATAACAGAAGCTTATGATGAGCTATAAAAATGTGAAAAGAATTTATGGACTAAAATTGATGAAAATGAGAAACCTGACTACATGTTAAAACATGATGTAGAGGATAAGCAAATTGCCATTAATAGACATATTGATGAGAATGCTGCTCTCAAACAAGAGTTACAATCCATTCAAATTGAAACGTTGAGGTTAAAGAGTTATAAGGCAGCTTCATTTGTGCTTGATCACATTCTCCCCAAACCAACTGTTGTGGATAAAGAAACTAGGGAAAATGTGTTCGGGTACGATGAACATGGATTACGGTATAAGGAGTTCATTGTGGAAGTAAAAACCACCACCAATATGGAGTTCATTTTCTTAAAAGAAACCTGATGGGATGGAAAAGGAGTTCAATGTGGAAGTAAAAACTCCACTTATGAATAACCCTAAGTTGTGTCTGCCAGAGTTTCCTAATGTGGAATTTATGAAATCTGTGGATAGTTCTGACTATGATAGTGAGGTGTGAGAATATTGTGAAGAATGTGTTTGATGAGAAATATGACTATGTTGAAAAGGTTGTTAAAACTAAAAAGGTTGAGAGTGGTGACAACAATTCAACCCAATGTTTTGCTAAAACAAGTTTTTTCATAAAAGTTAAAAGCATGGGTATAACAAACCAAATTTTTCAAAAAATCAAAGTCCTAAGTTTTTGATAAAGAATGTGTTTGTTCAAGGAACCACGTCTGAGAGTGAGAAAGAGACACATTACAAAAATCTTTCTAATAAAGAATTATTTAGACAAATGTCTAAGCGTGATCATGTTCGAGAATCTTCTCCGCTAAGTAAGTTTGTTGACATGAGAAGATGTTTTAATTAATGAAGTAGGACATGTGTTATTTGCTTGCCATAATCGGTAAACCATTGTCTCAATGTGTTAGACTAGTAAATGTTGTTAGTCTGCTGCAATAAGATTTGTTCCAACACAAATCTTAAAAAGGAATGTTGAAAATGTTCAAAAATTTGAACAAATTGAAACAAGTGTTTTTGAAAAGGGAGAAACTTCAAAAGTTAAAAATAGAAATTTTTATATCAAGAAAATTAACTCTAAAGGACAAAACTCGGTGGCTAAAACTAAAATTTTTAATTTAAAAGCAAGTCCACCTAGTTATGTTGTCAAAGAAAAATCAAGTTTTGATGTTTCAAGTGAAGATGTAATTTCAACTGAAATAGAAACTGAAGAGTCATTAGAGGAATTGTTTGTTGATAAGATCAAACATCCCAAGACCAAGAAGATTTGGGTTTCCTTGTTTCACTAACCTATTCATTATATGTGTAGGAGCTTCCAAGATCTCACGACTCACGCTAGATTATGGATAGTGGATCCACTTACAAATGTCAAATCTATCAGGGGGTATGTAGGTTTTGCTATAAATCAAGGAGGAAAAATATTTGGGGAAGGTACATTGTCAAAGGGCAAGGTGATGTTTGACAAGGTTAACTACATCACTGAATTAGAGAATAATCCGTTGAGTATTTCACAAATCTGTGATAAGCAGTTCTCAACTTATTTCACCGACAAATAATGTATGATTTTGAAGCGATGATTCAAAATACCTAAAGAGTGGTTTATGATGCGTGCTCCTCGATAGAATGATCTCTATGTTCTTAACATGGGTACCGCTACCATTTCTTCTCAAACGGCTCAATGTTACATCTCTAAAGTATCGGAGAAACAGTCAATTTTATAGCATCAAAGAATGGGTCATATTCATGTGAGGAAGATGAACTACGTAGTTCATAATCAATAGGTTGATGGTGTGAATGTCAAGGGATTTTATTTGACTGATGTTTGCATAAGCTACAAAAAGGGAAAGCAAAAGAAGAATGCCACATCCAAACAAGATATCAACTTACCATTTGAAAGATTACACATGGATCTTTTTAGTCCTATGAATGTCAGAAGTATCACTGGAGAACTTTGCTTTCTAGTGGTTACTGATGATTATTCTAGATTTTCATGGGTAATGCTTTTAGACTCCAAAAATGAGACTTATGATTGCCTAATGGTGCTTTTCAAAAAGTTGTAGAATTTTTACAACTTGACAATCAATTCGAAGCAACAACGGGAACAAATTCAAGAACAATAAGATGCTAGAATATTGCAATGAGCGTGGGATTCTTCATGAATTTAGTGCACCCTACACTCCACAACAAAATGGGGTTGCTGAACGAAAGAATTGTACTTTGATACAAACTACACGCACCATGTTAGCTGACTCGAGGCTATCTATTAGATTTTGGATTGAAGCCGTGGTGTCTGCATGTTACATTTTTAATCACGTTCTGACTGTAAATAAGCATGGGAAGACTTGTTTTGAGCTGCTTAATTGAAGAAAGCCTAATTTGAAGTGACTTGAACCATTTTATTCTCAATGTACTGTTCTTAATACAGATAGTAAATTTGGAGCTAAACCATTGGAGGGATTCTTTGTGGGTTATGCTAATCCTGTTAGACGTGTATTCTTACCTAGCATGAACCGGATTGTGCAAGTTCAACATCTTTATTGTCAAATATACACCACTCCTACAAAATAAACTAGGAGATGCATGGATGTTTGACTATGATAATCTCTAGAAGTGTTTCAATTTACCGGATGAGTTATCTGATAAAGCTATTTCAATGTTATATCAACAGCAGCTGTCTGATAGTCAAAATAAAGATCATCAACATATTGATATCCCGACACCTCAAGATGAACCTCTAGTTGAACCTATTCTTAATGATCTTATTCTTGAAACTACTCCTTTGTTTGATGATGAATGAGAGTCACATTAAGATGTCATTGAATTCTTAATTCAAACTAACATTTAGAGTGCCTGTGAAATTGACGTTGAAGAAAATGTTTCCAATCTTCAACAAGATGTGATTGATCCTACAAGTGTCACACCTGGTACTAGGCCATATCTTTTCGAGGAAAATATCATTGGTGACTTAAACACTGGGATTCAAACTCGAAGTCAAATTGATCAAAGCCTCAAATGTTTCTATTCTCAAGTAATACCATTACAAAATCAGTTCTGTTTTCGATGTTTTATTTCTTAAATTGAACCAGAAACTTACAAAGATGCGTAACTAAAGAAAGCTAGGTTAATTCTATGTAAGAAGAGCTTCAACAATTCAAAAAGCTTGGAGTTTGGAAGCTAGTTAATTTTCTTGAAGATTAAAGACGTATAAACACTAAATGGGCCTTCAAGTATAAATGCGATGAAAATGGAATCATTGTTAGAAACTGTGACATTTGTGACAAAATCTGGCACACCTTAGGATTTACATACCCAATAAACAATTAATCATTTATTAGGTATCGAACTAATTGTGATAAAACCGGATACACCTCAGTATTCACATGTCGAATAAGCAAGTAATCGCTTATTGCGTATCAAACAAACGAATAACCAAGCGGGTCTGGTTATGACTCGGATATCCCGGGGGGCATCTATAAGTAATATACGTTTAATATAAGCTAACAAATTGATACAAGTTAAACAAAAACATACTCGTTTACCTACCGGCTATGACTTAAAACGCGAAAGTTAGTTCCGAAACAAGCATTGTATCATCCAATAAGCCTAAAAAGACTTACAAAACAATTATTTGGGATGTTTTAAGCAATCGTTGAAAATATTTTGGATTTTTACAAACAAATTGTATGTTTTTCTAAAAATTTACAAAAAAAGGCCGAAAAACACTCGTTTTTGCGATTTTTATCGTACTCGATACATTTTTCTCTCCAAAAATTGAACCCAAAATAAACTTGGACCCGGGTTTTCATGTTTGGGCACGCAAAACGATACTAATGGGCCAAAATTGGCCCATAAAGCCCCAGCTGCCAAAGTGGACTAAACCTCCATTTCTATTTCTTTTTAAATAAGCCTTTAAACAACATTCCAAACCAACTTATTTTAGAAGCAGAACCTGGACAAGCTTCTAAACCAATGTCTCCAGCCAAAACCACAAGGTAAACCTCAACTTTGATCAAATACAATTTGATTAAATTTGGTTTTTGCATAAAAATGGATATTTGATTACCAAAAATTACTTCTAACCATGCAAAAACCCTAAAAATGATCCACAAACGTATTTTGATCTTAAACATGGTTAGGAATTTGAATTTAAAAGTTTTTTTGTCCATAAACAAGGATTAGAGGGTTTAAATCGTGTTTTTACGGTTAAAAAATTAGTTTTAAAAACCTAACCGAAACCCTATGTTTCAAGGCAGGATTTTTGATGATACATGCTTTTTCTGTGATATAGGACCTGTAGTTACATTACTTAGAATACCAAGGACCTGAAGAATTGAGTAAAAGAGTGGAAACGAATGAAAAACGCAAAGGTATTGTCGAATTACTCGTTTAGGGGCTGTTTAGGATTAGATTATGACGCGCTTGTTGTTAGCTTGTAAAATTATTTAAGGACATCAAGGATCATATGAATAAGTCTCTGTCCAAATTTGGTAATTTTTCGACCTTTCAAGAATATTTGGCTATAGGGACGTTTATTTGGGGAAAATACTTAAAATGTTTGCAAAATTATGTAATTTCGTGGAGAACTCAGGTATTACATAATATGATCACATATGAAATTTGGGGTTATTTGGAAAACCCTAGCTATGTTTTCTGGATTCGCGCTTATTCGAGTTTTTACGATAGTTTTTTGCTCAAAAAGGTAACTAGGAAGGATTGTTAGATTTTGGAAATTTTATAGGGTGGTGTTTTGGGAGTTATTTGGATCACTCAGTAATTTTGTTGGATTTTCGTAACTCGTTTGGTATAAACGGACGATTTACTGGTTGAATATAGCATATAAAATGAATTTTAATAAATTATAAATTAACAAATAATTTCATAAATATATTTATATAAATCTACATATTTTACTTGGTAAGTGTATAAATTTTTCATAATTTAAGAATAAAGGAATAATTAATTATGCTAATTTGAAAGTTAAACAAGTATTTCAAGTATTTCATACATTTATGATCATCTGATTGTACGTTTAAGATTAATTTAAAACTTTTACTTTCTCACAAAGTTATTTCTTTAAATTGTTTTGTAACTCACACGATGGAACGAATTATGTGAACCATCCAAAGATAAAAGTAATTGTGGTCCGAAACATAATTATCCAAGTCCTCTTATGGAAATCATACTACGTACAATTATGTGTCATAATCTAGAACCGAAAGTGGTTATGGGTAAAGGTATGAACGGTAAGTGATAAGGATATTGTTGATACGTCGATGGTACATACTATATATAAGTGCCCTTATCGGATATTCATTTGGAGCGTTGCTCCGACCATTCGAAGTTCCATGTTATGAAAAAATTTAAAATTTTATTTATAAAGTTATTCCCTAAAAATTTAATTAGTTGCAATACTGTTTCAGTTTTAGTTTTCCCTAATTTCACGATAAAATTCCCAAAAGGAGGGGAGACTGTAGCATCTCGGATTTTTCATATTTGAATTTTTTTTATGTTTAACTCGGTTTGGGATTTTGTTTGGATATTTCGTTATCATTAAAACGCGCATTTAGTTATTAATTATTGGTGACAAATTCATTTTATATTAATACGTCCTCTAAACATGTCAAACAACTTTTAAAATCGCTTAAAACGGCTAAAAATCGCGTTTATGGAAGTACAAGGACTAATTTTGCCAAATCTTCCATATTTTTGACTAAATTCACGAAACTAAAGTTCCAAGGTATGTCAATTAATGTTTTAAAATAGCCAATTCTTTTTCTTAATGCTCAGCACGCGATCTTTAAGATATTGGACATGATTTTGTCATTAAAATTGATTATTAGGTTTTCATTAAACGAGTTATCCAAAAACATGTTTTAAACCATAAAACCCATTGAAAACAACATTCATAACCTCTGTAAATCGAAATCCCTCTCCTCCATTGTTGGTTTCTTCAAGAACTTTAAGGTTTAGTTTGACTTTGGTGTTCAAGACCCAATTGACCTCGAATATCTCCATGTTCCATTAATTTTTTGGGTAAGTTGTCTTATGTAAAATCATAGATTGTCAGCTCATTAACAAAAGCTCTCAATCAATTTCAGTGATTGAGTGAGTTTCGGTGGTCAATATGATCTCGACCCGTTTAAGGGCATAAAAGTCAAATATGAAGACTATTCGATTACTCCATCTTCTGGTCAAAACTAGCTTTCGGGGCAGAAGACTTTTGTGTTCACCATAAAATTTTGAGTGTACTGACCAAAACCCGACTCCTGACTAGCAGTTCAGAATATGTTCAGTACCAGCTCGCTTATTTGTTGAAAATCTCATAACTTGAGTTTTACACACACATTTGATCCGATTCTAGTGGCTATGTTCTCATTTTTAATTATAGCAGGTTGTCATAAAGTTCTAGCCCAGTTAGTGTTGCATCAGTCAGCTCTCTTTAGGCTCAGGACTCGTTTAATATCTTTATTTGATCGTTTAACTCGCCTAATTAATTAGATAAGTAATCACTAGCCTATTTTACAGATTTTAAACCTTTTGCGGACCTTATACGTACCTTATGACACTTTTATATATCTTATTTACATCACTTGCAAATCTCAAGTATTGTGTTGTTGATCAATTGAATATTATCTGCTATTTGCTTACTTGTTTACTTGCTTATTTTATCGCATTTGGAGAGTTAATCATAATCACATTATAGTATGATCATATGACTGTCATAGTAGCCATTTCCTTTGTTCGTGAGGCATGGTTAACCGACACCATTTTTTGTATTTATTTCGTCTTAGTAGCCATCGACCGTGTTCGTGAGTCATGGCCAAACGAAACCAATTACTTGCTTTCATTTGATTGTTGATACTCATGATACTGATTTGCATATTTCATATATAATAGATTTATTATCAAAATCTGGTGAATACTTACACAATATGTGTTTTTGACAAACCTATTTTTACGTATATTACATGATCAATTACTTGCTTTCATTTGATTGTTGATACTCATGATACTGATTTGCATATTTCATATATAATAGATTTATTATCAAAATCTGGTTAATACTTACACAATATGTGTTTTTGACAAACCTATTTTTACGTATATTACAGGATGTTTATCTTAGATGGTTGAAGTTATTGAAGAACCTAGTTTATTTGGCTTTTAGGATATTAAAATAAACAAGAGTATTTGATTTATTTGGTTATTTGTAAATTCGTTTGAATATTGTGTACTGGATTTGAATTTAATAAAATAATTTTATATTGTCACTTATATTGTATGTTAGTGCCTTGTGAGCTGTGAACCAACAGTTCACGCCCATGTATTCCACCGTAGGTTGGGGTGTGACATAAATAATGTATGTCTCATTCGTTAGAGTTATAATAACAAATGTGTCCGTATGATTTTGTCTCATTCGTTAAGGTTTGTTTAATGAATTAGTAACAATGGTAGATAACATATGCAAGCCATTGGTTATGGTTTGTATAACGCACGGCATAGCGCACGAAAAACTCATTCGTTAGGCATGTCTAATGAATAAGGTCATCTCCTACAAATACCCATGTATCTATTTGTAATGTCGTTAGGTATGTCTAATGAATAAGGTCATCTCCTATAAATACCCATGTATCTATTTGTTATTTACTGAAGTTCATTTCTAAAGTATCAAGCACAATTATTCTGCTCAAATTCACTCTTGATCTTGGTCATTCGTTTATTAACGTAATCCATACAAGCAATAACGTATTCATGATTTGTGTGTTCATATCCGAAGACTAGATCCTCTAGATCAGGCTCTCTTAGTTTGGGTCACAGGAAAGACGGCTATGAGAGATATTGATTACCAGATAAGTACTATGGCTGCTTTGTGTCTTAACCTAAAGTGTAACTTTTCTCGGATGATCTTTGATAACATGAAACTAAACTTTGGAAAAGACAATGGTTGATGTACCCGAGATTCTTACATATGATTATCAGTGATCAGTTTCCTCATGTGAAGGAGGGTGAAAAGATTTTATTAGATCATATGTTTGGTAATTCGTGTGCTCAGTTGCTTACTTACTGTTCGAAGTAAGGGAATCAAATTCCAAGGTTCAGGGGATTATTTGGACATTTGAAAAAATGCTGAGTCAGAAAACAACCAATTGAGGGGAGAAGGCAGAGATTCAGAAAGAGAGGCTGAAAACTTAAAACTGGCTTATTTTGAACTGATGGTTAAATGTAAACTTTATATCAAGATCAAAAGTGACGATGAAGAAGAAATATCAAAACCCCAGAAGAAGAAAAGAGAGAAGGTGGTGAAAGTGGAAACTCAAACACCTAAGGCAACTCCTGCTGAAGCGCCGGTATATTCAGCTACTCCTGATCAAAATAAAATTTGTGATAATGAGGATACTGAGTCAGAAATGAAGAAATATCAAAGTAGTTACAATATACTTGAGCTATGTATGGGCTCAAGCAACATAAGAGAAAATAGAAAACTATTGATGGTATTGATGAGACGTATGTGCCAAAGGAGACCTAAAAAGGCTCAACCAAAGAAGAAATCTACTGGCAGGAAGAAACATAAAGGTAAAAGGAAGAGATCTCTTGTGTTACAACTAGTTGATGAAGATGATACTGTATAGTTGAGGGGGAGAATATACAAAATCAAGATGCTTAAGTGATTGAAACTCAGTATGTCCAATAAATGATGGTTGATCAAGAACCGATTTTTGATTTAAGCAAAGATGATAATGTTTTGAGGAATCCTACTGTTCAAGATACACCACAACCTTAACAACAGAAAGATGTTCACAAAAGTCACAAAAGTCACCATTGTTTAGAAGCATTCCTGATATTAATTTTAACGTGTTTGAAGATTTTCAACAATGAAAGAATTTGATGAGTTGAAAAAGAAGGTGGAGGATTAGAATGTGGTTATTGATAGTTACAATGGAGAATGAGCGTTTGAGAAAGAGAACATGGAATAACAGAAGAAGAATGAGGAAAGTGAAGCGAGGAGGAAGGTTCAAGATGATCTGATCAATCAATACATGAAGTAATTTCTGGTGATAGAAGACAAATTGTGTATTGATTTGGTGAAAGAATCGGAAAATATTGAAGAAAAACTTAATTCGAAGTTTAATCAAGGTGTTGCATCTCCAGAAGAGTTGGCATTTAAAACTGTATTTGATAAAGATCAAGCTAAAGATTTCAAGGAAAAAGCTGAGGCAAAAGGCAAGAGCAAGATTGTTGAAGATGATGTATAGTTGATATGCCTAATATCATTGGAACTTCTGAATTAGCTGAGGAACCAGTGGTAGAGGAAAAGCTTACTAAGGATGATGAAGTAGATGATGAGGAGAAAGTTAATTATAAAGATTCTCCAGTTAATGATAATGATGATCAAAATGATGATGGTGATTTTCCAAGTGCTAGTGGGGGTACTAGAATTCTTGTTGTTTCTGGCTCAACACAAGAAGTATTAGAAACTCAACCAGAACCACGAGTGGAACCTGAGCAATGACAAGAACAACATGATTGATCTGGAGTTTTGAATGTTGATGATGTTTTATTTGTTGATCCTATATAAAGTCATCCTCCGATTGCATTTTAGTTCAAAGATTCAAATTATGATCTTGAAGAAGGAGAGACTATCATTGCGCTGAATTAGCTAGAATGCTGAATGTTACCAAACAATAGTTCAATGTTGATTTTTAGAATGAATCCATTGCTGATCTGGATTGTGATGAAAAGCAAGAGAGTATTCATACCGATGATGCTTTCTTAGATGAAGCTATTGATAAGGAGCAGGTTAGATACGTTAATGAAAATAATCTAGAATTTCCTGGATTTGACGAAGAATTTGATGAGGAGATTGAGATGTAAAGTTAGGAATTTGATGACCAAGGTGGTCCAGTGGTAAATGAAGAGGAAGTTAACAGTGAGAAGAAGGAATGGTTTTATAAACACAAGTTTAAGCCCGTGAAGCAATTCCTTAAGCCATTAAAGTTTTACAAGAAAGAGAAGGAAGTGGCTTTGAGAGATTGTTTAAGTATTGCTTATTTGAGTAAGATAAGAAATATTGCAGTGCGAAGGGAATTTGGTGTTCAGTACTTGGAAGTTTGAAGGAACTTAAAACTTTATCGTGGATTGATGTGATTAAGCTTTTCAAGATAGATTCCATAAGTTTGGGATTTTAGTGTGAGACAGACAAATGGTGGATTTAAGAAGGTGACTCCACAAGTGCCGACACTCCACATTTCAAGTGTTAAAATTGATCCGGAAATGAATGAGTTTGTTAGAACTTTGAGGTGTCGATGGCCAGAAACGTTGAAGATTATACTGGTTTATCCAATGGAACAAGACTTTAATGTGTATTTAAGATGGTGGTATTTTGATAGGAAAACTGGTGAGGTTGTGATTGTGTTAAAGAGAGATGCTCACTTGGGATACTATGAATGTTTTAAATCCTATGTGGCTGATGAATTTCTCGAAAAAGGATATTGAAGTGTTACTGATGTGCTAAAAGTATTTATAAATTTAGTATATAAATTAGCGTAATTTAGTTACTACTTATCAGCAAGTGAACTGGTTGGCGTAACTAAATCTAGACTCTTAACTTAACTAAAACTACTTATCGGCAAGTGAACCGGTCGAATCTATTACAAATAGGTAAGTCCGGATATCGAACCCATGAGACTCTTTTAATTACGTTAACTAGCTAATTAGACTAAACAAATTAACACGACTATTTAATTATTATTACTTTAAGGGGGGCTTTACTAATACACTAAGATTAAACTATTATTAAAACTAATTAAAAACAAAAGACAAGTAAATTAGATAATTTAATTTGATTAATTCAAATGATGATGAAAACCACCTTGGCTAGAATCCCCTAAGTTGCAGTTTTCATTTAATTGGGAAATACGTCTAATAGGATTAGGATCATAAAATAGACACTTAAGAGAAAACCCGAACAGGACCCCTGACCATTCTCAATAAGACACCTATGGGTTTCTACTAAGTTTCTAAGCACACCAGTTTTAAAAATTAAACTTCCTTACGGTTACCTCATTAATTATGAACGAGTACCTTTAAATGAAATCCTACCTTACAACACGAAAATCAAGACTAGACGGATACCTTACGAAGAACTGTATCTAGCAATCCTAATCAACAAAGACCTATCAATAATCTATCACCTTACAACTATTTAGATTAGCAGCATACTTAGGTTTATTTAATTAATTATTGTTGTTCCCGTGGTTTTAATGCATATCAACCAAAAATAGTCAAGAACACACAGTAGATGACCTAACAAAATTTTATTATATGACAGACAATCACCAAGGAAATTGTGAAACCATAAAACTCAACAAATAATCCTAAGCACACATATGCATCAACTAAATAAAACCAAACTCTTTACTGATCCATAATACCATAATGAAAAAAAATCCCAATCCAAATCAAACATTAACAAAGGTTCATCGATAGCTTAGGAAGTCTATAACGTTTAGCCTAACATCAGAAAAAGAAACAAAATAATCATATAACAGATCATGGGGAAAAACAATAGAAATGAAAGATTGAAGGTGTTAAAACCCGTAGTCTTCGTTATTGATCGAGTAGCACTTCACCGGTTGATTCCTTGTCTTTACAACCGCCAAAATACGCAGTGCTAAGCTCCAAGAAACTCCAAAATTCGGCTCTTGGTTGAAGGGCATCTTCAGGTTTAAGGTTAAGGGTGTTTATATAGTTCACTAGGCCTTAAACCTGGAAAAATTCGTGAATATTCTGGAAATATGGCCTCTAGGTGCCGCACGCCCAGGTTTGGGTGCCCTGGCCGCACAACGAGGCATGCTCAAGGGCCGGCCATTGGCTGGTCCGACTGGCTATCTTTCCAAGTTCTTTTCCTATTCAATCCCGATTCATCCGGTTCTTTGTTTTAGCTCACTTGTAACGCCCGTAAATTTTCGTTAAAAGGACTTATGCCTTGTAAGTTTGTATCTTTAACCGAGACTCGTTCTGGCATCTTCAGGGACCTCTTGGTCATTCTCCTGAGTTAAATTTCCTAACCTTTCATCCAAGTATTACATTTCTATAAGCTGGAGGGCCTAGATGTAACATTTATATTATAACAAAAAAAGCCATAACCCCATCCTTTTTCTTTCTCTAGCCACTTTCCAGCCCTCCCGAGTCTAATTCAAGGTCGGTTCTATCATAATATAACTCTTTTCCACCATTAAACCCTTTGTTAAACACGTTAGGGTTGAGTTTTGATTATAACAGTTTCTGACAGATTCATACTCGTTTATTGTTTAGTCTGTAACTAGATGAAAATTTATTTTTTTTGATTGATTCTTGTTTCCATGATGTTCTACTTTGAGTCTAGTTTCCAGAAAGTTATAATTTATAATTTTGGGACCAGATTTGAATGGTTTTTATGATTTTATAAAATTGTGTGTCAAAGCTGATGCGGGGTGACGAATTCTGGTATGTCTTCCTGACATCATAACTCTCTTTTGAAAAGTCCAATTTGGTAGATTCCACTTCTGAAACTTTATATTTTGAGTTAGGATTACAACCCAATTGGAATCGTTTAATTTGGTTTGGTAATGATTTTTAAACAAATAAAACCAATTTGCTGCGCACTAATATAGCTGCACATACCTTTCTGTGTTGGAGGAATTTTTATGATTTTTATGTGCACCAGAAAAATATAATAAAAATATCCTTATAAAACTAAGACATTTATAAAACTCTAGTAAAAGTTTCATAATTTATTTCCTTGGTTTTTCTATGTAATAAAATACATATTTGCATGCTAAAATCTGCATGTTATACTCATTATTGATTGATACGTTCGTTTTAGGCTTAACCGGTGGCTGTCCAATTTTGTCCTTTCGGGGCTGTTTTAAGTGAAGTGCTTTCTCCATCATGTTCCTAGGTATGTCATATATTTTATACATTAGTATCATGAGCATTGAAGCTCGTTTGATTAGTCAATTGTCTTTGGATTGAAAACTAGGATTTCGGTTGTCTAGTTTGTTGATTGTTGCGTGTAGCGCGTTGTTTGAGGGGATTAACAACCAATTCAGATTGTGTAGCCTCGGTATGATTTACGGGCTGTGAAAAACTATATTTTTATGTTAATGGTGAATTGGTTGTCGGTTGCTCAAACGGGTCGGTACAACTCAAATTCGTGTTTAATTGGTTGTTTATGCGTTGTACAGCAAATTGCTGACCCATTCAAATCGTGTAGTGTTGTGTGGACTTGTTGGCTGTAAATATACTTAATTTGGTTCACACGGGGCTGAGTTGGTTGCTAAGTGCATAAGAAACTTGTTAACGCGCGTATTCGATACAATTAACAACTTTCGGGGGGTAGTTTGGGAATCCTTTGTCCCCAGAATTAACTAAGGACGGTTTTGGTAAATATGACGCCTTGGGTGCTGATGTAATTAGAACTTGTATGGTTGTGGCTTTGGGTCAATCAAATCATGTTAGAACACCTCGTAGGACAAGCGAGTCTAGTTAGTAATCTTTGTGTGCAATCCGACAAGCTTGTGATTTGTGGATTGGCTTAGAGGTTCTCTAACTCGTTGGTATTTGCATGACTCATGTCAGGCGAGTTCACGATGCCCCTTTTTAACTCTTTTTACGTTTTGGGCTGGCATACACACTCAATTACAATTATACTCGATTTTACTCGTTTAAAACAATTTGAAGGATATTGTATAGCCTTGTTAATACTTGTGCATTTATGAAACCTGGTGTGGACTATATTCTATGCCTTAGAATATTCTAGACTTGTCTTGGTCATAAATCCCTTAAGGTTATATATATTGCTTATGGTCTAGGCTCGAGGATGTTATTAGGTATGGTAGAAATTGAATATGTGTAGACCTGTTTGTAGTGGTCCATATTTTGGAATGACTTATATATATTACTTTATAGCCTATGTTTGTTGATATTAATTAGTTATTTATGACTAAGATTTATGTGAGTAGGCTTATTGATTTGTGTGTGCATGGTGGTTATGGCCAGGTCAAATATATTACTTGGAATTTTAAATCCCGTGGTGGATAGGCCCATGTGGCGTAATCACCATGGAGGGGGGTCAAATATATTACTCAAATCCTTGACTTCGTGTCTCGTGATTCGTGGTGGAGAAGCCCGTCGTTTGCTAAACCGTGATTGGGTCAAATATGTTACTCGGGTTTTAATCGTGGTGGAGAGGCCCGTATCACGTGTTGGGTCAGATTTTCTATAAGGAAGATTGGAATCTTCTCAACCTCCTCAGAAAACGGCTAAGTATGGACTTCGAGCAAGCCTAGACTATCGAGCATGGTTTTACTACCTTGAGCAAGGTCTTCAGAACCTTTAGTGGTTGATTCTTCTAAGTGTTAAGGCTTCGAGCAAGCTACACTTCAACGAGCAAGAGTATTCTTCTATCGAGCATGGATTGCCAATCGAGCAAACAGCTTGATCATACAAGTTTTAACCAAGTGTTATGAGTACAGGATGGTCAAGCACATGGGGACAAGCATGGATGCAATAAGAAGATGTCATGTGATCAAAGCAAGGACTTAGAGCATAGTTCATTCCCCGAGCAAGATTTACATCCGAGCATGCTAAAGATTGCTCAATAGGTCTAAGGACAAGACTGAAGACATCAAGAAGAATGAGCTTGCTCAATGGACTAGTTCAAGCAAAGCAAGGATTGGTCAAGAGGAATGAAGCTTGCTAGAGGAGAATATCTATATCTTCACCGAATATACTCTAAGTAAAGTATGCTCGAGGACATTCATCAAGCATACCTAGCATAGTGAGTCTGCTCGAGCAAGATTGTTACCTTGCTCGAAGACTCCTACCCTTGTATTTATTTTGTTTTTCATTATGTAATGATTAGGAACTTCTAGAATGAATGCTAGGGTCTATAAATAGGGACCCAGGTTTCCATTTAGGGCACGGATAACGACGCACCCAATACAAGAAACATTCCAAAAGAATATTCTATTTGTTTCCTCGTACAGCCGCCACCGTCATACACGAAACCCTTGACATTCCATTCACTGTTGTATTAATTGATATATTAAATGCAGTGAATCTTTTTCTTTCATTGTGTTCTTATTGACTATTCATTATTGTTTCGTGTTTGCTATATCACACCTTCGTTCCCACTTGTTGGATATCCTGATTCCGCAGGGATATTCAATAGGCCTTTGAGTAACTGAGTCAGTGTGTTCTTGTCAACCTTTCTAAGGTTTCACCTGACTCACGGTCCTGACAAGTGGTATCAGAGCTTTGGAATCTCGCTGAAGGCCATGGACTGAAGGTTTGTGAAAAAGCTTGAATCTTTACTCTGTTTCTCTGCTGCAAAGGTCAGATCTAATAACATGGAAGACTAAGAAGTATCAACCAACAAAATTCCTAGACTGCTTGGACAAGAAAATTTTATCAAATGGAAGGTGCTCTTCGAAGCAGCTGTAAACTACAATGACCCGGAGCTTTGGACTTCTATCACTTGCGGAAACTATGTTCCTTCAACTGCTCCGAACAACAATGCCACTGTTGAGCTGAAAATTAAGAAAAAGGACGATAAGGCTCTTTCTATGTTGAAGTTTGGTTTGTCTTGGGAGATACTGGCAACCGTCAACCATCACAAAACTGCTAAAGAAATGTATGATGCAGTTATTGATATGTTTGAGGGAAATACAGAACTTAGAGATATCAACAAAGATAGACTGAAGCAACAGTTGGACAGGTTCAAGTTTAAAGATGGAGAAAGACTAAAATCAGTCCTGCAAAGGTTCATGGTGATTGTTAATGACATAAGAACAACTGACCTGCAGATTTCTGATTTGGAGCTAAACAAGAAGCTTTTGTCATCTTTGTCTGGTGAGTGGTATACAGCCAGCAAATTCATCAAGGAAGAGATAAGTTTCCCCAACTTTAAGTTGGATGATGTAATTGCATTTCTCAAGGGTGCAGAACATGAGATGATCGAAAACCACATGATTAGAGAAGATAAGCCCAGTTTTCAAGTGAACAATGCTCTTGCAGCTCCAATGGGAAATCTCTCAATCAAGAATCAGCAACCAATCATTGAAGAGCCATCTGAGACAAATTCAACATGTGGTGGTCAGCTAAAATTTAATGTTCAGTTAATAGAAGATGATGTCGCCTCAACAGCAAGTGGTCAGTCAACATTTGTGAAGAACAATACAAATCAAGGAACATACAACCAAGCTTTGTTCTCTATGTTTACTGAGTCATATCATGCATTTGTGGACAAGAACCTGATAAACACGAGCATCGTGCAGGAGGATCTTGAACAAATAGATGCTGATGACATGGAGGATATGGACATAAAATGGCAGGCTGCCATGTTGGCTGCGAGAAGCAAGAGGTTATACAACAGAACTGTAAGATCAAGCTTCAATGGACCGAATGAGAGGATAGGTTTTGACAAATCAAAAGCAATCTGCTACAACTGTCAACAACCTGGACACTTTGCAAGAGAATGCAACATGCCTAAGCAAGCTGGTAACCAAGTGAATCAAAATCAAGTTTACCAAAATCAGAACCAAAACTTCCAGCATAAAAGAAATCAGATCACCAATCAAAACCCGTGTCAAAACCAGAATAGGCCTCAACTACAACCCTTTCAGCCTCAAAGGAACAACCAACTGCAGATTCACAATAACCAGAACAGAGTCAATCAAAACAATGTGAATCAGGTTAGGGATCAAGGGAACGTTGCAGTAACAAGGGTGCCTCAGGATGGGGAGTTTGATTGGAGTAACCACGTAGCTGAGATTGAGAAGGCAAATGTTGCCTTTATGGCTAAAGTGCAGGACAAGCCAGAATCTTTCAAATGCGCATGTACATTCTGATATTTCAATTTCTGATCTTCTTATTACAATTGATAAACTCAATCAAGAAGTTGGAAAATGGAAAACCGAATGTGGAAGAAAGGAAGCATTCTTAAATGTGTATGAAGCCAGTTAAGCAACCTATGAGAATCAAATTAAGGGGCTTCAAGAAGATTGTATGCAAGCATATAGAATCCAATCAAGAATGACAGTTGAAATTGAGGGTTTGAAAAAGCTGTATGCTAAAGAGAAGCTGAAGAATGCTGATTTGTTAATTCAAATGGAATTCTTGAAAAACCTTGTGTCTACAGGAAATATAGTGGGATTTGTGGATAAATGACAGAGGAAGAGAAATACAAAAAGGTGCCACCACCTTTCTGTGATAGATATCCACTAAAAGTAGACAAGGAAAGTAGTAATAAGTATCTGAAGCAATTTAAGAATGTGTTTGATAACAAAACTAGATTTGTAAAACAATATGAAGATATGATTGTGGATGAGAATGGAGAGTTTGCAGTAAAGTAGAATGACAAACCAAAAGTCAAGAATGCTGTAAAGAAGGATGGTGAGAAAAAGAAATGGAGTGAATACTCCAGTGAGGAGAGTACTTGCAGTTGTGGCAGTACCAAATCATCTAAGGGTAAGAAGAAAACGAAGGGATGAAGCAAGAAAAAAATGAAAAGATTCCTCTACTGCCAAAGATGACTCCAAAGTTGAAGAAGCATTATAAACAGATCAGAAAAGAACATGTGGTATTTGAAATTTGTATAAGACCATAGCCAAAAATCAAGAGAAGAAATGAAGTGGCAATGAAATCTTCTTATTATCAGTCCCATCCTCCAATCTATCCAGTTTTCTCAAATCATGAACTATTTGACATTGGAGATGTAGAGTATGCACCAATGTGAAGATTTGTTGCAGAAGAAGAAGGTAGTTGTTCAAGACCCCCATCCAAGTTGAAGCCAATGGTATTTGTTAAAGAGAAATATCACCTCGAGCCTGATCTGAACAAACCAATCAAAATGGACTTCAGCAACTCTCTATGTCCAAAACCATCCCCAGGCTTTGACTTCCCCAAACCAAGTGACATAATTAAAGACAAGCAATTGCTTGAAGACATGGGGAGCTATGCCAAGGTATGGTGCAAGAAGTGTGATGCCTACGGTCACCACACAGATTCTTGTTGGTTTGAAGAAGAAGAGTTTGTGGTTCCTGATGTGGTTTGTGGATTTAACATGAAAGGATACAAGGAGATGTATCAAAGATACCTGAGTGAAGAAAAGAAAAGTTCAAGTGATGAAGAGAAGAGATCGGTTTTGGAAAAGAGACTGAAAAGTTCTCAATGAGACCTGGTGTTCTCAATGGGGATGAAAAGTTCTTGATGAAGCAGGGTTATAAACCAAGAGGGTTTCAATGGAAGACTAAGAAGGAGTTGAATGAACAGAAAGACTATGTGATTGAGCAAACTGAAAACATAATCATGTAACAAGTTGTGAAAGTTGGGTCATTCTTAGACTCAGAAGAAGAATGTGAAGTTGTCTATGAAGACCCACTTCCACTTCAAGTTCCAATTCCTGATGATTCTTCACCTGAGACTGAATTACAAACTGATGCAGTTTGTGACTCAGAATCCAACTTATTCTCTTTTGTGTGTATGTGCAATAACAGACCTTGACCAGTAATGACTTATGGTACATGGATAGTGGATGTTCCAGGCACATGACCAGTGACAAGAGTGCTCTTATCAATTATGAAAGAAAGTATGAAGGGCCTGTTGCTTTTGGGAGTGATGAAAATGGAGGGAAGATTGTTGGAAGAGGAACACTCACCAATGGCAAGGTATCCTTTGAGAATGTGCTGCATGTTGAAGGACTACAATATAATCTACTAAGCATTTCTCAAGTTTGTGACAAAGGGTATAAGGTGGCTTTCAATGATGAACACTGCCTAATTCTGAAGCCTGAGTTTGTGATTCCAAATAAGATGACCGTGATGATGGCTCCAAGAAATGGCAACCTCCATAAACTGAGAATGAATACTGCTACATCTAGAGGTAGTTCATGCTTCGTTTCCAAAGCCACTGAAAATGAGACCAAACTGTGGCATAGGATGATGTGCCATGTCAACTTCAAGAATATGAACAAGCTAGTGAAAGGTGAACATATTGTTGGCCTTCCCACAAGAGAATTCAAGCTTGAATAAAAATGCACATCTTGCCTCAAAGGGAAACAACATAAATCCTCACATAAGAGCAAAGTGATAAATACCATTGATGAGGTCTTGGAACTACTACACTTGGATCTGTTTGGTCCAGTAAGTGTTCCAAGTATTGGAAAGAAGATATACTGCCTAGTGATCATAGATGATTACTCAAGATTTACTTGGGTATACTTTATGGGCAGCAAGGATGAAACCCCATAATTGATCAGAACCTATGTGCTGAAAATGGAAATTCAACTTGAAAGGAAGGTGAAAGTCATTAGAAGTGACAATGGGACAGAATTCAAGAATGGAATAATGGAAGAATTCTGCACTTCTAAGGGGATATTTCAACAATATAGTGCACCTAGAACTCCTGAGTAAAATGGTGTCGCAGAAAGAAGAAACAAAACACTTATTGAAGCTGGAAGAACCATGATTTCTAATGCAAATATGCCAGTCACTTTCTGGGCAGAAGCAATCAACACTGCATGTTATGTGCAGAACAGGGTTCTACTAAACAAGGCTCAAAATAAGACTCTATATAAGGTTATCTTCAAAAGAAAGCCTTATGTGAAGTTCTTAAAGCCTTTTGGATGCAGATGCTCACTTTTGAATACAAAGGACTATCTGAACAAATTTTAGTCAAAATCTCTAGAATGTTTCTTTTTGGGATACTCATCTCATTCAAAGGCTTACAGAGTCTATGTGAAGGAGCACATGGTGGTCATTGAGTCCTCAGACATAATATTCAATGAAAACAACTTTAACAATGTTGAAGGTCCCAAATGGCTATTTGACTTGGAGAAGATGATCAAGTCTTTCAAAATCTATAATGAAGACATGGATGACAGCATGTATAGAACTAGCTTTGAAGATAAAGGAAAACAAAAGCAAGTTAATCTGGACAAGCTATGGTTATCTGTTGCTCCTGAACCAAATGGATTTAACTTTGAGAGAAGCAACCAAGGAGCAGCTGAAGTTGAGATGAATGGACAAGAAGCTGCAGTTGAAGTTTCTAATGAAGGTCCAAGTGATGTGGAGAGTGAACCAATTCAAAGTCAGCAACCTACTCAGCCTAAAGGGACAAATCAATTTGAAGACAGGTTTCAGTCTTTGTTTGACTCTCTACAAATTGGGTCAAATGAAGCATCATCATCTGAGATTAATCAAATTCAAGAAGCTGGTGAAAGTCAAGAAAGAATTGAAAGTGAAACTGCTGAGTTCAATATGACCAATCTTGAGACAGAAGTGTCTGCATAACAATTTGTGCAAACTACCTCTGTTGAAAGAAATCACCCTGCAGAGAATATCATAGGAGACTTGCATGAGAGAGTGACTAGAAGCTCTTCTGACAAAAGCAAACATCTGCCTGTATGCCTGCTTTCTATCCCAAGTTGAACCAAAGAACGTCAATGAAGATTTAAAGGACAACAGCTGAGTAGAAGCTATGCAGGAATAGTTAGCTCAATTCAGAGACTTACATGTATGGGACTTTGTTGACAAGCCCAGAGGCAGGTATGCTATTGGAACCAAATGGGTGTTTAGAAACAAGAAAGATGAGAGGGGAATAGTGATCAAAAACAAAGCAAGATTGGTGGCTCTAGGATGCTTACAAGAAGAGGGAGTGGACTTTGAAGAATTTTTTTGCTCCAGTTGCAAGACTAGGCTATCAGGATCTTTCTGACATATGCAGCATCAATGAACATAAAAGTCTATCAACTTGATGTGAAGTCTGCATTCTTAAATGGAAAGATTGATGAGTAAGTTTATGTCACTCAACCTCTAGGATTTGAAGATCCAGTTCATCCCAACAAGGTCTACAAACTCAACAAAGCATTGTACGGACTGCATCAAGCACCAAGGGCTTAGTATGATGAGTTGTCGAACCATCTGTTGGACAATGGCTTCTGCAGAGGAGCTATTGACAAGACTTTGTTCTACAAAAAATGGAACAATGATCTATTGCTGTTGCAAGTGTATGTGGATGACATTATCTTTGGCTCTACAAATGAACAAATGTGCAAGGAGTTTGAGCAAGTGATGAAATCCAAGTACGAGATGAGCTCAATAGGGGAAATGAATTTTTTCCTTGGACTTTAGGTGCAACAGAACGCTGATGGAGTTTTTATTAACCAATCAAGTATGTTCAAGAGATTTTTAACAAGTTCAAGTGCTAAGACTTCAAGACAGTGTCTACACCAATGGACACACATGAGAAAATGGTACCTGATGAGAAGGGAGAGCCGGTGGACCAGCATGAATATAGGGCCAAGATAGGATCACTGATGTATCTTACAGCATCTAGGCCAGATGTTATGTTTGTTGTGTGTGTCTATGCTAGATTCCAAACTAACCCCAAGGTCTCACATATGCTAGCAGTTAAGAGGATCTTCAGATATCTAAAAGGAAAACCAGATTTGGGGATTTGGTATCCAAAGAACCCTTTCTTTGACTTGATGGCCTACACAGATAGTGACTATGATGGTTGCAACATGAGTAGAAAATCAAGTTCAGGAGGATGCCAGTATCTAGGGAACAGGATGGTGTCTTGGCAATGCAAGAAGCAGACTACAGTGTCCATCTCTACTGCTGAAGCTGAGTACATTGCTGCTTCTGCCTTCTGTGCATAGGTTCTATGGATTCAGAATCAACTACTGGATCATGGTCTGAATTTCTTAATTACTCCAATTTTAATTGATAATACTGCTGCTATGCTCATTGTTAAGAATTCAGTCCAACATTCTAAGACTAAGCACATTGAGATTAGACATCATTTCATTAGGGGCTGTTAGGAAAAAGGCTTAATAGAAATGAAAAGAGTAGACACATCTGATAATCTGGCTGATTTATTCACAAAATATTTAGATACAACCAGGTTTCAATTTTTGTTAAAATGCCTAGGAATGATAAATGCTGATGAAGTTTGATTAAGGATGTGTGCTTGAGTGAGGTGCTTACTGATTATCTTTGTTAATCACGTTGAATGTTTGCATGATGATTTGCTATGCCTAATTGATCATTGTAATTGCATGAATCATGTATGTGACTGTATTTGTGTAAAAAATGTGTTATAATTGTTGATTACAACTTTCAGTACTTTGATCTGTGCTTGAATGATGTATTTCTGTGGATTTAAGTACTTCTAGCATGAATATGTGCTTGATACTGTGCTTGATGCTCCTCGAGCACAAGACGAGGTATTTGGAAGACTTGTTTAGGTCTTTCGAGCACAGATGTCATAGCTTAGTTGCTCGAGCATAGTTTATTGCCTTGAATAACTTTAAAGTATTTCAAGCATGACTCTGTGTTTAATGGTGTGTTTGATGTTCTTCGAGCATAAACAAACCATACTTGAGATCTCTCAAGTAATTCAAGCACAAATGGTATGTTATTACTGGTCGAGCATGGACATGTGTTCTGGAAAACTCTCCAAGTATTCCAAGCACAAGTCTACTGCTTGAGCACAAAGTTAAGTCTTTCTAGCACAAGCACTGAAATTGTAGATTTTGAGGTTGCTCGATAGACTTTCGAGTATGCTAGATGAATTTCTAAGCATGCTCGACAGACTTATGTGTTTATCTGAATGTTCTATGTTGTTTGACTGAATCTGTTTGATGTTGTTAAAGTGTGTGCTTGTTAATTGTGCATAACTGACAAACACTGTTTTCAAAATCAAACCTTAAAATGAATCTTCAAAAGAAATGGTTTTTGAAAATGAGAAATGTTTTTAACTAAGCAGCACTGTTTTTGGTGATATGATCAGATTATTCAGTTATAAGCTTTATAGAAGCGTAAAGGTATTTGGATAGAAATTGTATCCAACCTTATGGGAAATGATAGTATATTGTTTAAAATCTCTAACCCATAAAGAATTTCTGTTCAGAAAATTGACAATTTGCTTTGAGTATCTTTTCATGAGTGTAGTGACATGAGTGATACAAATATTATAAAATTGCTAAGTCTGATGTGGTGACTCATATGAAGACCAAGGCATGTCTTATTGCATCTCTCTCCGAATGATAGGCAGAAAGGCAATTATCCAATCATACACGAGCCTGTTGGTGTTTTGGTCACAAAAATCATTTAGTATCCGAGCAGATATAAAGTATAGATATTCAAAAGCTTATCAAAAAGAAAAAGAAAGAAGAAAAATACATAACAAGAAAATTTCCTTAAAATAGTATATCAAATATTAATATATCATCACTTAAGGGGCACTAAGGGAACTACAGGGGTGGGGCATCCAAATAAGTCCTAAACACCTTGAATGTAAGGCTTGTAAGTCCGAATGGCATGTAAGTCCAACGTTCAACCTTATAGTCTGATATCTATATATAAGTTTCTAAATAAACTGCTCATAAAAACAAATTTTGACCAAGGCATCAGGGGGTTGAAGTTAAATGGGGGTGATTGGAGAAAGCTAAATAAGCTTTGAGAAGAGATAAGGACCATCATGAAATCGAAATTGTAACCATTCTTTACTTAAGCTCTAATTGAACTTTAAGTATATCACAAATGTCATGATAATCATGTTAAGTGCAATTACCTACTGTGAACCTGACTTAAATTGTAATAAGGCCTACTATGATATGGTGTGAAAGTTTTTAAATAATCTGATCCCATGTTGAGATCTTTCTATGAAAATGTTTTCAAAAGAAAATTCAACTGAAATTTGATCTCTTATTTCACCTTAAACAAATTGCTTAGGTCAGCTCACTGTTCTTAAATGATTATCTTTTATGCAAAATTGCAATTTGAGCAGAGGACATGCGTAAACATGTCCAGACTTTGTGGCATACGATTTGTGATTTCAAAATCTAATCTGAAAATCATTTAAATGTTTTGAGAAAAGAAACTTTACTTGCTTGTGTGATAACATTGCTTCGAGTATGTTATATGACTTATATGACTCATCTATGTATTTCAAGCATGTATGTTACTTTCAAGCATACTGATGATCTGAAATTTGCTATTAAGAGTTTCGAGCATGCATCTTACTTTCGAGCACCTGCTATGATATGAAAATTGATGTTATGTGCTTCGAGCATGATTGCATGATGGGAAGTCAGACCTAAGTCTTCGAGCACAAAGATAAGACTGATAGGAAACATTTTAAGTGTTTCGAGCATAGTTGTGTTCTAGGCACTTTAGATTGTGAGTTTCGAGCTTAGCAAGGCTCTGACCAAACCACTAAGTGATTCGAGCATAGCTGCGTGCTAGACACTTAGGTATGAGGATTCGTGCTGAGGAACTTAATGGATCAATTTGTTAAGTAGCTCGAGCAAACTTGAATGCTAGACTCTTAGGTTGAGTGTTCGAGTACATGCATAGGAAGGATTAAATCTGCTAAGGCTTTCGAGCATGAAGGTACTTCGAGCACATTGAACTGTAGTAATCTAAGTGAGTCGAGCAAGGGTTACAACACTGCTAAGAGGAGCTGCATCTTGAGCATATGTTTTGTCATGATAGATATTTAAGTAATCTCGAGCATGATGTAGCTTTGAGTAAGCTTCAGCAATGAGTGTGTCTCACATATACATGCCTAAGGAAATTTTACCAAGTATTGTCGAGTACACTTCTTGTCGAGCATGATCTTATACTCAAGCAATCAAACTAATCAATTAACATTTGGCTCAGGCATCGAGCACAAATATATTCGAATAAGCTATCTCAAGTATACTAGTGCTCGAGTTTTATAATCATACAAGTACGTTAAGCAAGGATTGTACTTTGTGCTTGAGTACAGTGGGAGCTAGCTGTTGTTTTGGCTATATGCTCAAGCAAAGGAGGTACATTAAATTTGAAATTAAATAACAACTGTCGTGCACTAGACGACAAAAGAAGGTATTGTACTACCCAAATGTTAGGTATAAAAGGGGGACTTAGAAACTTTTTCATCTATTTCTTCTCCCTCTCTTAAACCTAATAGCAAACCTCTTGCTCGTGCTTTCCCATTCTTACTCGAATACTCAATTTCTGCTCGAACTTACTTCAAATTAGCCATTAGCTCTTTTTCGACGTCGGTAAGATATCGTTGTTCGATTATCGTTTCACCGATTTCGAAATTAGGGTTTCTAATTAAATTACAGACTAATTGTTTACTTGTTTTTGCAGGTACGCATATTACTACGGAACAGGTTATTGAAGAAGCTATTATCATCTAACTATCCT
The DNA here is from genome assembly GCF_021521415.1 of Bidens hawaiensis. Taxonomy (NCBI): domain Eukaryota; kingdom Viridiplantae; phylum Streptophyta; class Magnoliopsida; order Asterales; family Asteraceae; genus Bidens; species Bidens hawaiensis. The sequence continues at coordinate 29,102 of NW_027498165.1, forward strand.
CGAATATTAGTTCTGCAACTTTGTGTACTGTCATATTTTCTTATTTTGCAGAACTGATGGCCCTAAAATTCGAAAAGAGGCACAATATGTGCGCTCAGTTGGAGCTAGACGATGATAACCAAGAGTTGGAGCCAATGTTCACCTTTCTAAGGAACTCCATCCTAAGAGTAGCTCTTACCGAATGCCCTAAAATTTACAGGAACCATATTTCAGATTTTTGGGGCTCTGTTACTTATGTGAATGATGTTAACGGGAAGAAGATTGAGGCCTCTGTCCTAAATCATGATATTGAGATTACGAAAGCTTCAATAAGAGCTGCACTGAACCTGAACGACGACTTTGATTCTCAACCTTCTTATTCAACCCCAAGATTATTGAGAGTCTTTCAAGAGACAATGGGTTACCAAGGAGCTGTGAAAGAGGGACAATTTCAGAAGGGCAGCTTTCCACTGATATACCGTTTCCTAATCCATCATGTTATCCAGTCCTTATCTCCAAGGAGAAGGACTAGGACACTACTAAGCAGAGAGCTTGGCACTCTCACTGTGGCGATTATATACCAACAGCCTTTCAATATATCAAGATTCATTTTCCAAGGATTGGTGTCAAATGCTGAGAAGGAAGTAAATCAAAGGTTCCTTATGTATCCAAGGTTCCTGCAGATTTTGATAAACAGATCATTACCGAATCTTCAAAGAATAGGAGAGGTTTTGAAGTTACAAGATTGGTGTGCGTTGGATAACCCTCACAACTAAGCTTTAAATATAAAACGAAAATCCTAAACCACACACAACCGGCAAGTGTACCGGTCGCAAGTAGTATAACCCTAGGAAGTCCGAGTATCGAACACGTGGACACGTAAGACGCTAACGATTGCTAACCCTAGACAACACCTACCTTTGAATAATATTTAATTGATTTTTTATTTTTAATTACTTAACTGGACTAACTAGACTGACCGACAAAAGTTACCTAAAATAGAAAACTTAACGGAGAACTAACTGTGTTAACTTCGGATGGAGAAAAACGTCTACCTAGGCTTGAATCAAATTGCAGGCCTAATAAGCTAATGGATTGAATGACTTCAAGACACCGGTCCCTAAAGATGACACGACTAAGGATCGCTCGGGCTCACTAGATTACCTCTCGGTCTCACTCAACAAGCCTAAACTACTCAAAATCGACTAAAACGACCAAACCGGGAAACAATTGCTAACGTGTTGACTCACCTCTCGGTCTCACCAACACTCGACCCTAATGGCAATGAATACTACATAACCAAGGATAGAGGAACAATTCAACTTAAACCAAAATAGATCAACTAGTTGCTCAAAACACCTAAACCTGACAAGAAACGAACCCGCTCTCACACAATCCTTATTCTAGCATGCAAAGGTAATGAGACGACCCTAACTTCTTATCACCTCTCGGTCTCTAAGAAGGTGCCTAACCGCTGTACTTTAACCTCAAATTCATGCAACAAAACCCTAAGGTTGTACCTACCGCAAACAAACCCTAAACACAAAGTCTAGTATCAAACAATGCACCGATCAATCAACACAAAACTAACCGACACAAGGGGTTTAAGCAATGAATGAACAAAATTTCCAGCCCTTAAACACAACCTATTTCATGTCTAAATCAAACTTTACAATAACAATTAACACCTATCAATCAAACAATCCACCAAGCTCATCAAACACTAACAATTATCATCATTCCTAGGTAGAACTAACAAGCTTAGCCTCTAATCATATTTGGACATCCATGAATAATCATTAAAAGCATCGTAAAACTCATACCAATCATCTTAACAATTTTCCCATAATCAATTCTAATCATAAACAATTCAATCTCTCAAGTAATTGCAAAACAATTCGACAATTAAGCAAGAATATCAAAGTGTATGAACAATGTGTAAAAGAAAGGATATGGAGTGAATATGGCTGCTCGTGGCAGTGAAAAAATTAATGATGAATGATCCCGAGACTTGTCCTTGCCTTCTTCTTCCTTCCCTAGGCGCCACAAGTCCAACCCTAGCTCCACAAAACTTTTTTTCTTCTCCTTCCCTTGCTGAAAGTTGCGATCGGCAGGTCTATGGTTCCCTCCTTAGGGGTTTTTTTCTTTTTTATATATTTTTAATATAATGTATCTTGGGCTTTTCCAATATGTAACCGGGCCGGGCCTTGAGTTGTTTCTTGAAATTGTATGCGTAAAGACCCGTAAACTGCTCAAGAAGCTCGGTTTTTCTTCCATTCAACCCTTTGCCTACAAGATAATCAAAACTATGTGAAACCTATATAAAACAAGTAAAAACACATAAAATATAATATAATACGTAGATAAAAGGTGCGGAAAATACCTGTGTTTTACAACACATCAAATATCCCCACACTTAAGACTTTTTCGTCCCCGAAATAGAATACTACACAGGATCATAACCGAGTTAAACCGACCACTCTTGGTTTTATTTATTTATTATTGTTATTAATATATTTTTTTTTCTTTTTAAAGTACTAGAACAAGTGACCCGTTACCCAAATATTTCTTCCAACTTTCACCTAATAAGCTAGATCAGGTCGATTGCCGATATTGCTGTCCACTTAAACCCATGCCCCTAATACTTAACGAGGCAAATAAGGTGTGACAATTTTATTAGTTTGTATGACTAAGTGGAACCCACACCTAAAGGCCCTGCTAGCACTTCACCAATTCCATTATGGTTTTACCGGGCCGAGTCTCCCCAACTTGACTTAAACCTATTGCCACATGATTAAAACATCTCGACTCATATACAAACTATAAACTCTAGCTCTCTTTCAAGTGCACGCAATTACAAATGCATTCTTTTTTTTTTTTTTGTTTTTTTTATACTCATAGTACATGGCTTTGCATGAATAGAAACAAATACAAAAGATAAAATAACTATATACAGACGATCATGTGACTCGAGGCTTGAGTATGACCCGACTTTTCATTCCAGTCCTGTTACGGGCTTAGTTAAACAAACAAAACCCCTAAGATGTTTCCCACTAAAGTCAGGCCATTTAAAAGGTTCAATTAGGTCAACAACCAAACCGCCCTTTCATTCTCAAAGGCTAAGCCTACCAGCACATCGATTACTAAGTCTAAACCGTTTGGTTACCATACATTACGTGCGGGTCTAATGGGCGCTGTTCTTATTTATTATATATATATTTTTGAAACCACCAAAAATATATAAAATAACCACTACTCGGTAATAATATGATTTCCTGTTTAACGTAGAGAAAACAAATTTCAAGGGACTATTTTTTTTTCAAATTTTTCAATTTTTTTTTATTTTTTTTTTCAAATTTTTTCTACAACTAAGTAAAATAAATCCCATCCCCACACTTAGAACGAAATTGTCCTCGATGAGAACAAGAAAAAGAAATAAAATAAAAAAAATTAAAAAATTAATATACAAGGATATAACAAAGAACGGGTTACTCCCCAGGTTTGTGAGCAGAATCCTCAATAGCTGAGTAGTAACCAAACGACCGTATAGCATTTCATTCGCGGCCGCAACCTTGGGAGAACCTGCTCCAAGACGCCATCGTAGCTACCATGCGCATAATATAACCTGCAAAACTCAAACTCGCTCGCATGTAATCCAAACTGAAACCCAAATTCTTTCAATTCTCATAATTAGGGATGGAGTGGCAACCAGAATTCCAACTGGAGGGGCGGTAATCAGTACGGTTTTCAGCAGCGTCAGAGCCTTTTCCAGGATGCCGGTGAGGGAGCGAGCAGTGGGGAGAAGTAGCCCACTTTGGAGGACATGATGGCGCAGCAGACGCAGATGTTGTCACAGCTTATGACGTGAGAGGATTCCCGACATAAGGAGACCCAGGAGAAGTTTTGCGAGCACGAGCAGTTCATGAGGAATTAGGGAGAGTCGATTCAGAGTCTCGAGCGGCAGATGGGGGAGATAGCCTGTCGATTGAACGAGAGGCCGCAGGGTACGCTACCGATTAACACCGAGCAGAACCCGAAGGGATTCGCGAAAGCTGTGACGATGAAGAGCGGTGCAGGGGCACGAGATGAGCCCGTGATTCAGGAGATGTCTAGAGGGATAGTAGTCGAGGAGTCTGCAGTAGTTTTAGAAGGGCAGGTGGATGAGGAGATTCAGATGGAGTCTCTGCCGGCCCAGGTGCATCAGAGGAGCAGCCCTGAGAGTTCAGCACATGCCGAGAGACAGCAGCTACCGAGCGAGCCGCCGAGAGTCTACAAACCTAGAGTGCCATGCCCCGGGAGACTCCGCAGAGATAGAGATGAGGAGCAGAATTCTTAACTTCTTGATCTTTTGAAGCAGCTTCACCTTAATATTCCATTCCTTGAGGCACTGACTCAGATGCCTAAACACGCGAAGTTCCTTAAGGATACTCTATCGAATAAGGAGAAGTTGGCTGAGGTAGCTTCCATCCCTTTCAGTGTTAGTTGTTCTGCTATCTTACAGAGGAAGTTACCAGAGAAGATGGCCGATCCAGGGAGTTTCACGATTCCCTGCATCTTGAGTGATGATACAGTTATTCATGCGCTGGCTGATCTTGGTGCCAGTATTAATCTCATGCCGTATTCCGTGTATCGCAAGCTGAGTTTAGGCGAACCGAGGCCTACCAGGATGAGTATCCAGCTTGCTAATCGTTCTGTGAAATACCCTCGAGGGGTGGTCGAGAACTTGCTTGTTCGTGTCGACAAGTTCATCTTCCCGGTGGACTTTGTCATTCTGGACATGAGCGATGATGATAGCGTACCGCTTATTTTAGGCCGACCATTCCTAGCCACTGCACAGGCGTTGATCGACGTCTGCGAGGGTAAGTTGATCTTGAGAGTTGGGTATGAGAACGTCACCTTTGACGTTCGATAGTCACTTAAACACCCCAAGTCTGCTGATGACTCCTTATACTTTATCAATACCATCATGGAGCATGTTGGGGAGTTTTTCAGCGAGATCTGTGGAGGATCTGCCTCCGACACTCAGATTCTCGATAGGGACATTCCAGAGATTGAGATGGTTGCCATGACCGATCAGTCAACGGAGGATGACACCGAGTTACATACCCCTGAGTCTAAAGTGTCTGCTGGGATCGTACGAGACGATCTGATGGACCGACCTTCTTTCGAGAGCCCCCCTCCTTCCTTAGAGTTTAAGGATTTGCCTGCCCATCTGGAGTATGCGTTTTTGGACGAGGAGAGGAAGTTGCCGGTTATTATTGCATCTGCTTTGACGGAGGTCGAGAGAGAGATATTGTTGAGGGAGCTTCGAGAGCACAAGGACGCCATTGCATGGAAGATTATCGACATCAAGGGTATCAACCCTTCGTTATGCACGCATAAAATCCTCACGGAGGATAATTTTAAGACTGTCGTTCAGCCGCAGCGCCGGCTTAATCTAAAGATGCAGGAGGTCGTGAAGAAGGAGATTATCAAACTCTTTGACGCGGGGATCATTTTCCCGATTTATAATAGTTCGTGGGTTAGTCCAGTCCAAGTGGTTCCTAAAAAGGGTGGCATGACTGTCGTCACCAATGAGAGGAACGAGCTCATTCCCACTAGGACTGTGACCGGTTGGAGAGTCTGCATTGATTACTGCAGACTGAATGATGCCACGAGGAAAGACCACTTTCCGTTACCTTTCATTGATTAGATGCTGGAGCGTTTGGCAGGTTAGCAGTACTACTGCTTCTTGGATGGTTTCTCCAGGTACTTTCAGATTCTGATTGCTCCCGATGACCAGGAGAAAACCACTTTTACCTTCCCATATGGCACGTTTGCCTATAGAAGTATGCCGTTCGAACTGTGTAACGCTCCAGCCACATTTCAGAGGTGCATGGTGGCTATATTTCATGACATGATCGAGGACTCCATGGAGGTGTTCAAGGACAATTTTTTTGTGCTTGGGAGCTCTTTCGATATGTGTCTCTCCAACCTAGTCCTTAACTGGGAGAAGTGTCACTTCATGGTACGCGAGGGCATTGTTTTGGGGCATCGTATTTCGAGTGCGGGAATAGAGGTCGACCGAGCGAAGGTCGAGACCATTTCTAATCTTCCCCCGCCCACTTCTGTGAGATCCATCCGGAGTTTCTTAGGTCACGCTGGGTTCTACCGTTGGTTCATTAAATATTTCTCTAAAATCGTGAGACCCATGACCAAAATTCTGGAGAAGGATGCCCCGTTTGTGTTTTCTGAGCAGTGTCTCAAGGTGTTTGATCTTTTAAAAGACAAACTCGTTAACGCCCCGATCATGTTGCGCCAGAATGGTCGCTTCCCTTTGAGTTGATGTGTGACGCGAGCGACTTCGCAGTCGGAGCGGCTCTTGGACAGCGGAAGGATAAGCACTTCCCTCCAATTTATTATGCGAGCCAGACCTTGAATGGTGCACAGGAGAGTTACACCACCGCCGAGAAAGAGCTTTTAGCTGTGGTGTTTGGCTTCGATAAATTCAGGTCCTATCTCGTTCTGTCCAAGACGATTGCGTACACGGATCATCCTGCCATTCGTTATCTCTATTGCAAACAGGATGCTAAACCACGCCTTATCTGATGGATCCTTTGCTTCAAGAGTTTGATATTGAAATCCGTGATAAAAAGGGGGCCGAGAATGTGGCGGCTTATCATCTTATGCGTCTTGAGGGAGCTTAGTTAGGAGAGCCGGGGGTCAGGATTAATGACCACTTTCCGATAGAGAGTCTCATGTTTGTTTCAGCTCAGGATGAGGGTTTTCCATGGTTCGCCGACTTCGCGAACTATCTTGCGGACGGGTACTGCCCGAAGATGTATGACCAGCAAAAGAAGAAATTCTTTGCTGATGTTAAGTTTTACCAGTGGGACGACTCGTATCTCTTTCGTATAGATGCTGACCAGTTGATCAGGAGGTTTGTTGACGTTAAGGAAGGATGGCAGATTCTGGGCCATTGCCATGTTGCACCGACAGGAGGTCACCACGGTGCGAGTTTGACAGCGAAGAAGGTTTTTGATTGTGGATTTTATTGGCCTTCGATTTTTAAAGATGCGCAAGCGTTTGTGAGGAGTTGTGATCGTTGCCAGCGGGTCGGCGACATTTCTTCGCGAAATGAAATGCCTCAAAATGCTATTCAGGTTTGTGAGGTTTTTGATGTGTGGGGCATTGATTTCATGGGACCGTTTACATCTTCGCGTGGAAACAAGTACATATCGTGGTGGTTGACTATGTTTTAAAGTGGGTTGAGGCCAATGCCTTACCCACAAATGATGCCAGAGTTGTACTCCGTTTTCTCAAGAGCCTTTTTGCTCGTTTTGGTGTCCCGAAGGCGTTGATCAGTGATAGAGGAACTCACTTCTGCAATGTGCAGATGGAGAAGGCGTTGCGACGTTATGGAGTCACCCATCAGCTTGCGACCGCCTACCAACCACAGACTAGTGGGCAGGTGGAGGTGAGTAATTGGGGGATCAAACGTATTCTTGAGAAAACGGTTGGTTCGAATCGTCGGGATTGGTCTGACAAATTGGATGATGCGTTGTGGGCCTTCCGTACAGCCTACAAAACTCCGACCGGATCCACACCGTATCGGATGATTTATGGGAAGGCCTGCCACCTGCCTGTTGAGTTAGAGCACCATGCGTCGTGGGCCGTACAGAGGGTCAATATTGATATGTCCACCGCGAAGGCCACTCAGTTCCACCAGTTGCACGAGTTAGAGGAGCTGAGAGATCACGCCTACGCCCAGTCGTTCAACTATAAGGAGCGGACGAAGGAACTGCATGATAGAAAGTTGAAAGGTAACAAGCAGTTCAAGTGTGGGGATTTGGTCTTATTGTATAACTCCCGGTTGAGGTTATTCCCGGGAAAGTTGAGATCCCGATGGTCGGGACCAATCACGGTCACTGAGGTTTTCCCGTATGGCACGATTGAGATAGAGGATAAAGGCGGGAAGTTTAAGGTAAACAGTCATAGACTGAAGCACTACATTGGCGAGCCGATGACTGATCAGACGGTAGAGGTATTCTACCTTGACTCGCTCTCCGAGACGTAGATGTGATGGATGCACCACTCGGGAGACTGCTCGAGTTGTAGAGTTTGTATTTTTGTTATATGTTTTTGCTATCTGTTTTATTTGTTTTGTCTATTTCAGGATGTTCCAAGATGAAACCGCTCATGCTCAATCTCCATTCGAGTCGGTCGATTTAAGGGGTGTTCCATTATTGAAAAAGAATAAATAAAAACTAAAATAAAAAATTAATATACAAGGATAAAACAAAGAATGGGTTACTCCCCTGGTTTGTGTGCAGAATCTTCAATAGCTGAGTAGTAACCAAACGACCGTATAGAATTTAATTCGCGGCCGCAATCTCGGGAGAACCTGCTCCAAGATGCCATCGTAGCTACCATGCGCATAATATAACCTGCAAAACTCAAACTCGCTCGCATGTAGCGGCGTACAACACGGAAAACAAAAACATAAAGAAATAAACATATTTTTGTGTTTTTGGGTTTTATAATTTTTTATTTTTATTTTTATTATTTTTTTATTTTTATTTTTATTTTATTTTTCAATAATGGAACACCCCTTAAATCAACCGACTCGAATGGAGATTGAGTACGAGCAGTTTCATCTTGGAACATCCTGAAGTACATAAAACAAATAAAACAGATAGAAAAAACATATAACAAAAATACAAACTCTACAACTCGGGCAGTCTCCTGAGTGGTGCATCCATCACATCTACGTCTCGGAGAGCAAGTCAAGGTTGAATACCTCAACCGTCTGATCAGTCAACGGCTCGCCAATGTAGCGCTTCATTCTATGACCATTCACCTTAAACATCCCGCCTTTATCCTCTATCTTAATCGTGCCATACGAGAAAACCTCAGTTACCATGAACGGTCCCGACCATCGGGATCTCAACTTTCCCGGGAATAACCTCAACCGGGAGTTATACAATAAGACTTAATCCCCACACTTGAACTGCTTGTTACCCTTCAACTTTCTATCAGGCAGTTCCTTCGTCCGCTCCTTATACCTGAACAACTGGGCGTATGCGTGATCTCTCAGCTCCTCTAACTCGTTCAACTGGTGGAACCGAGTGGCCTCCGTGGCAGACATATCAAGATTGACCTTCTATAGGGCCCATGACGCACGGTGCTCTAACTCAACAGGCATGTGGCAGGCCTTCCCATAAATCATCCGAAACGGTATGGAACCGGTCGGAGTTTTGTAGGCTGTACGGAAGGCCCACAACACATCATCCAATTTTTCAGACCAATCCCAATGATTCGAACCAACAGTTTTCTCAAGAATACGTTTGATCCCCCGATTACTCACCTCCACCTGCCCACTATTCTTTGGGTGGTAGGCGGTCGCAAGCCGATGGGTGACTCCATAGCGTCGCAACGCCTTCTCCATCTGCACATTGCAGAAGTGAGTTCCTCTATCACTGATCAACGCCTTCGGGACACCAAAACGAGCAAAAAGGCTCTTGAGAAAACGGAGTACAACTCGGGCATCATTCGTGGGTAAGGCCTTGGCCTCAACCCACTTTGAAACATAGTCAACTGCCACGAGTATGTACTTGTTTCCACGCGAAGATGTAAACGGTCCCATGAAATTAATGCCCCACACATCAAAAACCTCACAAACCTGAATAGCATTCTAGGGCATTTCATTTCGCAAAGAAATGTTGCCGATCCGCTGGCAACGATCACAACTCCTCACAAACGCGTGCGCATCTTTAAAAATCGAAGGCCAATAAAATCCACAATCAAAAACCTTCTTCACCGTCAAACTCGCACCGTGGTGACCTCCTATCGGTGCAACATGGCAAAGGCCCAGAATCTGCCATCCCACCTTAACATCAACAAACCTCCTGATCAACTGGTCAGCACCTATACGAAAGAGATACGGGTCGTCCCACAGGTAAAACTTAACATCAGCAAAGAATTTCTTCTTTTGCTGGTAAGACATATTCGGGTAGTACCCGTCCGCAAGATAGTTCTAGAAGTCCGCGAACCATGGAAATATCGAATGCAAACAAACATGAGAATCTCTGTCCGAAAGTGGTCATTTATCACGGATTTCAATATCAAACTCTTGAAGCAAAAGGATCCATCCGATAAGGCGTGGCTTAGCATCCTGTTTGCTAAAGAGATAACGAATGGCAGAATGATCCGTGTAACTGATCGTCTTGGACAGAACGAGATAAGACCTGAATTTATCGAATGCAAACACCACAGCTAAAAGCTTTTTATCGGTGGTGGTGTAACTCTCTTGTGCACCATTCAAGGTCCGGCTCGCATAATAAATCGGATGGAAATGCTTATCCTTCCACTGTCCATGACCCACTCCGATTGCGAAGTCGCTCGCGTCACACATCAACTCAACGGGAAGCGATCAGTCGGGAGCAATCATGATCGGAGCGTTAACGAGTTTGTCTTTTAGAAGGTCAAACGCCTCGATACACTGCTCAGAAACACAAACGGGGCATCCTTCTCTAGAAGTTTGGTCATGGGTCTCGCGATTTTAGAGAAATCTTTAATGAACCGACGGTAGAACCCAGCGTGACCTAAGAAACTCCGTATGGATCTTATAGAAGTGGGCGGGGGAATATTAGAAATGGTCTCCACCTTCGCTCGGTCGACCTCTATCCCCGCACTCGAAATACGGTGCTCCAAAACAATGCCCTCGCGTACCATGAAGTGACACTTCTCCCAGTTAAGAACTAGGTTGGTGTCAACGCATCGGGCCAACATCCTCTCACGGTTGGAGAGGACGCTGATCGAAAGAGTTCCCAAACACAGAAAAATCGTCCATGAACACCTCCATGGAGTCCTCGATCATGTCATGAAATATAGCCACCATGAACCTCTGAAATGTGGCTGGAGCGTTACACAGTCCGAACGGCATACGTCTATAGACAAACATGTCGTATGGGCAGGTAAAAGTGATTTTCTCCTGGTCATCGGGAGCAATCGGAATCTGCAAGTACCCGGGGAAACCATCCAAGAAGCAGTAGTACTGCTGACTTGCCAAACGCTCCAGCATCTGATCAATGAAAGGTAACGGAAAGTGGTCTTTCCTCTTGGCATCATTCAGTGTGCGGAAATCAATGCATACTCTCCAACCGGTCACAGTCCTAGTGGGAATGAGCTCGTTCCTCTCATTGGTGATGACAGTCATGCCACCCTTTTTAAGAACCACTTGGACTAGACTAACCCACGAACTATCAGAAATCGGGAAAATGATCCCCGCGTCAAGGAGTTTGATAATCTCCTTCTTCACGACCTCCTGTATCTTCGAATTAAGCCGCCGCTTGCAGCTGAATGACAGTCCTAAAATTATCCTCCATGAGGATTTTATGCGTGCAAAACGAAGGGTTGATACCCTTGATGTCGGTAATCTTCCATGCAATGGCCTCCTTGTGCCCTCGATGCACCCTCAACAATCTCTCTCTCTCTCGACCTCCATCAAAGCAGATGCAATAATAACCAGCAACTTCCTCTCCTCGTCCAAAAACGTGTACTCCAGATGGGCAGGCAAATCCTTAAACTCTAAGAAAGGAGGGGGGGGGGGGCTCTCAACAGAAGGTCAGTCCATCGGATCGTTTCGTACGATCCCAGCAGACACTTCAGACTTAGGGGTATGTAACAAGGTGTCATCCTCCGTTGACTGATCGGTCATGGAAACCATCTCAATCTCCGGAATGTCCCTATCGAGAATCTGAGTGTCGGAGGCAGATCTTCCACAGATCTCGCTGAAAAACTCCCCAACATGCTCCATGATGGTATCGATAAAGTATAAGGAGTCATTATAAGACTTTGGGTGTTTAAGTGACTGTCGAACGTCAAAGGTGACGTTTTCATCCCCAACTCTCAAGATCAACTTACCCTCGCAGACATCGATCAACGCCTATGCAGTGGCAAGGAATGGTCGGCCTAAAATAAGCGGTACGCTATCATCATCGTTCATGTCCAGAATGACAAACTCCACCGGGAAGATGAACTTGTCGACACAAACAAGCATGTTCTCGACCACCCCCTCGAGGGTATTTCACAGAACACTTTACTTTATATACGGTTTTGGGATTTTAAATACTTAACTTTTCCACTTTAGCATGTTTAAAATAAAACAAACACTTCATATAATTATGGTTTATGATCATGACATTTTGAGTTATGTTCCATTTTAGCACGTTTAAATCCGTGAATAAGTTACTTATTCTAAATGTCCGTAGTCGCTCATATTTGTGGGAACAAATATGAAGGTAATACTATTATGAACTTGGATTGGTGGATATTCATGGGATATGAATATAGAGCAAGGGTTGCTGCCAAGGTTCATAGACATTTAAGGGTGATAAATATTGGACTTACCCGCTCTCAAATATTACTACATGGAATCCTTGTGATTGATCATAAGTAAAATTGAGTAAAGGCGAATATCATAGTATCCTACGACCTGAGATACATACTGGGTCTTGATATTCACCAAGTATTATACTTTGACTTAGTTATTCGCTGCTCTGAAACATGACAGTACATAAGGCTAAGATCAGGTCTGGTACAAGGTGATTGTGAGAGATGTATATAGTTAAGAGGGGATTTGTCCCCTCTTATTTGTTGAGAGTGAGATGTCTAAGGCCTGAAAGTTAAATCGACAGAGAATGATCACTCTGCGTCTTTGGATTTGACATGACATCTGTGGCAAAAGGATAAATGATAGATGTACATAAATCATTTCAAGTAAGGGACTTGAAGGGGATGATGTTATTGAATGGCACCTCGTCATGCGTATTAGGGGTAGTAAACAGTAGTTAGGCGGTATTTGCTACTTGCTATATCTTCTATGTATCTTGTGCAAGTGGGAGATTGTTGGACTCGGTATGCCCAAGACACATACTATAATTGATGTGGCTAGTATGTCATGATCCAAGTCGGGTCATACCCAATAACAAGCTAGACAAACACCAATAATATTTGTTTATATATGATATGATCATAACAAATGAATATTAACACTTGAGTTATTTGGAAAGGGGTTTCTAAATAAAATATACTTGTGAATTAAATAAATCATATGGATAATTTATACTTTGAGAAAGAGCATTCTATATTGTTATTTAAAATGGTTAAGTAACAATATATTAAGCATGTTACCTATAATGTGTCATTGTGTATAACACAATACAAGTTATGGCACAATCCAAGTTATATAACACAAAGCATTGTGTATGACACAATGCAAGGTATATAAATGGAAACCTTGCAAATAATAAAAACAAGAAAGGAAAGAAGCCCCCCCCCCCCCCACATCTCACCCTTGTCTTATTTTATTATTAATTTTAGGATAGTGGGTACATGCAAGGGTGGTGATTGGTTGCCAAGGGTGGTGCCTTTCATAACTTTCCTATCTCTCTCTCTTGCATTACATAACACAAACACAAGTAACAAAAACTCTCTCAACTCTTCCTCTCTTTTCTCTTGGATTCGGCCAAGATCAAAGGCAAGGAAGAGGAGTTTTTCAAGTGAAAATCCTAGCTAGAAGTGGTGTATTGTCGGAGGCTTGGGGTATGCAAGCTTGAGGACCTTCCGCTTGAAGTTCTTGCCCTTCAATCATCTCCTTCTTCACCGGATTTGTTCTCTTGAAAGGTAGTCTTACATGCATGAACTTTTAGTGTCATGCATGTGTTTGATAGGATGTATTTCGTATTTGGATCCGGGCTTGGGTTTTGCATGTTTAAAATCGGTTTCATACATATATAATTAAAAAGATTTAAAACTTATTTCTACTGTTTTCTTTTGGTAAAATAGAGATTTTATCACTTTGATAATCTTGTTAAAACCCAACAGTGTGTGTGTGTGTGTGTGTGTGCGTGTGTGTGTGTATATCAAATATCCCCACACTTACTCTTTTTTCGTCCCTAAAAAAGTGTAATGTAATTGGATCAAAATCGGAAAATACAGTCTCAAAACAAATCAGTTATATTAATGCTTAGAAAAACGCAAAAATCGCGATCGCCGATATTGTTGACCACTTAAACCCATGCCTTGGTTTTTACCAGAAAAAGTAAGCTCCAACAATTTCAATAATTTTATATAATCTAGTGGAATCCGCAGTTAAGACCCGTTTTATTTAGTTCTTACTGGATCAAGCCACCCCAACTTGACATAAACCTCATAATTAGCACATCAAAACTTTGTTGCACTTTTTATATGAATAGTTAGGACGGTCAAAGATATTATTTATCCACCTAAATTTAAGCATCAAAGTCTGCCAAAGCAGCCATTAGATACGATTAAGGTATATTAATTCAACTAACTAGCTACTGTTCCCCACTACATGACATAACCCCGTTATCAAGCAACACCTTAGGCCCTTTACCTACGTCTTGTCTGTCGGGTTGATCTATCAGTTTATGTACGTCGTGTCTGTAGTTGATTCTGTTTTTTAATGGTATGGGACACAAGTAAGAGGACCACATATGACTAACAGCGGTATGATCACTGGATCATATAGATCTTAATTCACTATAATTGATGTGAGTACGATGGTAGTAAACTGCGGGTTTTATACTTAAATGCTTTAAAATTTTTTAAATATCCGAAGATACCCAGATGATAAACTGTAAAATGACCTGTGGTCTACGAACTCAAGGCATCTCATCAATACAAGAATTAAGGTTATAAAACCATACGACTATTAAGTATTAACCACTAAGACTAGAAGTGCACGATTTAGTTTATATCACCGGCTACTTGGCATAGTGTAACGTTAAATTTATAAATTTATAACGTATTCAAATTTCTATAAAATTTATAAGTTTTCTACCATCAAACTAAAATTGCGGCTTGAGTATGGCCCAACCTTTCATCTCATATTTTCCACGGACTAACATTTTTCCCACTAAAATCATATTTCTAGTTTTAAAACCAACTATCAAATTGCCCTTTCATTCTCAAGGCTGAGCCTACCGACACATCCCAAGTTAAGTGTGCTTTCTTTTTATATTATATCATATTATTAGTAGTTTGAAAAACCAATTTCCAATAATTATCATCATCTCCCATTTTTAGTGCAAAAACCTATATTCAAGGGACATTTTTCAAAACTTTTTTCAATTTTCTTTTTTTTTTTGTTTTTTCAATACAAATTTAATTACGACTCAAATAATCCTATCCCCATACTTAAATTTTCATTTTCCTCAAGGCAACAAGAAGGACGAAAAAAAATAAACTTGGACTACAGAAAACTAAAAAACCTAAAAATAAAAACAAAAATAAAAAGTAACAAACTAGATAATGGAAAAGACTTAGCTGATAATATGCGCATGAAATATGATGCTAAAGTCTTCTTCCATGAATAACCTCCATCTACGAACGTGCTCAGCAAGCAATACCTCATTCTCTCACATGCGAACGGAAGCGGCAAAAAATACAACAAACAATATCTTGTCAATTTGGTAGATATATTATGCATTCAAAGTATTTCACAAAACCAAAAGATAAATAAAACATGAATAAAATAGCAGCAAATAATAACCATAAAGTATACAACTCAAGTGCTCCATCCCACACTTGTCTTTTCCATTATACTCTTTCTAGGATCCTCCTTCAACCTCAATCAAGCTTTCTTCAAACCTGCAAAACTTAAAAACAAAGAAAAACTACAAATAACTACGTTAGTAACCCAACAAAACTCAAAAATAAAAACGGGATAAATATACAAATTCTACACTTGAGTTTTCACTCAAGTCACTTTGTTGTGTGATCTACTCAGCTGCATGAGTGGAGATTCCTCCATCTCGGTAAAACTCCGGTGCCCTCCAAGATACTGCATCACGATCTGACCACTAACCAATCCTGTTTCTTTTCTCTCTAACTCCTCGAATCTCCTCAAACTTTTGCTTACCACCACTACTCTCTCTATCATACTCCATAATCACTCGAGAACGCGTGACCTCTCATTCATCCTCCACACTAATTATTGCTGAACGAAAATGATCAAGACATGGATCAATGCCCAGAATAGTAGATTCTATCGAGTAAACGGGAATGACATGGATTAATGTGACGGTTTTAACCACTTAGATGTCTCATGGATTTAGCAATATATGTGACACTATCGTTGTCGGCTCTAAGAGTGATATTTCCTTCAAAAACATCGATGAGTGCCCTAGCAGTACACAAGAATGGACAAACTAAATGATAATGATAGGAACTCTCTCCTCGGCCTCCATATCAAGAACAAAATCAAAGGGGAAAACCAAAAATTGACTTTAACAAGCAAATGATCTATGATTCCCCTAGGGTACTTTACCGAGCGGTCGATTATGGACAATGAAATATGGGTGGGGTTGAGTTCTCCTAGGCCTAGCTTCTCATACAATGAATACGACATTAAGTTTATGCTAGCTCCTAGATCTGTGAAAGAACTTTGTTGTGAACACTTATTCGGATCCCATATAGTTACAGCTTGTGTCTCAAAGTGAGGAATCCAATGAGAATGAACATCACACGTAACATTAAGCATAATCTTCATTGATAACATTCAAAGATTTACAAGATATGGCACTTCAGGAACTTTCTCTCTCTACTCTCTCTCTCTAGCATATGACATGAATGGCCAAAAGTCTATCTATCCACGGATAAGTCTCCTATTTGTAGGAAACACATGAAAGCTCACATGGGGTGCATAACTTATACAGCGCATATGTTATGCGCCACTTAACATATGCGGTCCCATGGGACTTATGCGCTAACATCATACACACATATACAAATGACAATTAAAGCCCTATACAATCAAAACTAAGACCCTAGCAATAGACATTATGCTCTAACAAACCCCCCCCCCCTTGGATGTTGCTAAGTCTTCGATCTTCAATCTTCATTCTCTCATCCTAAAAACCTTTTCTCGGTACTCCCTCCTCATGTCTCCCATGAATGTTTTGTTTGAGGGCTTTTGATTTGTGGGAATTGAAACTCCAACGCCCTTGTGTTGATATTTCTTTAATGAAAAAATTCTAACATTTTCTTTAATCTCTTGTTCACGCTCCTTCTCCTTATGTCCTCTTCACCCATCTTGAACCATTTGCTTTTCAAAACTTCACCAGAATTTATTTTGTACTTATGATAGATCTTCACAACTTTCTGGTATTGCATAGCCGAAGCATGATGTTTATCATATGACACTTGTATCTTGCATTTGTACAGCGTCTTTATATCTTTCTCTGAGCAATTCACCAACCACATAGGATCCATCACATCGATCACATCCCACACTCCATCTCTGTTTAGTACAATCTGAGCTTCACCCCGGTTCTCGTCATAGTACTACCATCTGAAGTATACACAGAAGTCTTGTTCCGTGGGTACATAGGAATCACTTTCAAGGTTTCAGGCTGCTTGTATCTCCATGTCTTGACAAAACCATCCGTTTCAGGATCTTTCTTTACACGAGACACATAGAGAAATGGTAGTTGAGGAGTCCAACTCCTGAACCTACACTCTCCCAGATTTCCTTTATGTTGAGTCGGATATTTGATAAGGATGATTGTAATCTTCTCAACGTCCTCTGGAAATCGGCTAAGTATGGACTTCGAGCAAGCTTGGACTATCGAGCATGGTTTACCACCTCGAGCATAGTCTTCAGAACAATTTATGGTAAATTCTTCTTAAGTGTTAAAGCTTCGATCAAGCTACACTTCAACGAGCAAGAGTGGTCTTCTATCGAGTATGGATTGCCAATCAAGCAAACAACTTGATCGTTCAAGTTTTAACCAAGTGATCCGAGAACAGGATGTCCCAGCACATGGTGACAAACATGGTTGCAATAAGAAGATGTCATATGTTCCAAGCATAGACTTCTAGCATGGTTCAGTCCCCCGAGCAAGATTTACATTCGAGCATGCTAAAGATTGTTCAATAAATCTCAAGACAGGATTGAAGACATCAAGAAGAATGAGCTTGTTCGATGGACTAGTTCGAGCAAAGAATGGATTGGTCAAGAAGAATGAAGTTTGCTGGAGGAGAATATTTTCTGTGAAAATATTCTAAGTAAAGTATGCTCAAAGACACTTATCGAGCATACGTGCATACTGAATCTATTCGAGCAAGATACATATGATGCTTGAAGACTTTTAAACTTGTATTTGTTTTTGTCTTTCATTATGTAATGATTAGGGATTATAGAAGGAATGTCAGGGTCTATAAATAGAATCCTAGGTATCCATTTTAGGAACGATGCTGGCAACGCACGCAATACAAGGGCACAAAACATTCCAAAGAATATTCTCTTTGTTTCCTCATACCGCCGCCGCCGCCATCACGAAACCCTAGACATTCCATTTACTGTTTCATTGAATGATACATTTAATACAGTGAATCTTTGTCTTTGAATCTGTTCTTACTGAATGTTATCTTATTGTTTCGTTTTTCATTACATTTACACCTTCGTTCCCATTCGTTGAATATCCTGATTCCGCGGGATATTCAATTGCCCTTTAGGTTATTAGATCTGTGTGCCCTTGTCAACCTATCTAAGGTTGCACCAGATCAACGGTCCTGACAAGTGGTATCAGAGTTGTGGAAGCTCGCTGAAGGCCACGAGACTAAAGGTTTGTGATAAATCTTGAAGCTTTACAAGGTTTTCATCTGTAAAATCTCTGATCTGAGCAAGATGGATGATCAAGAGGTATCAACAAACAAGATTCCAAAACTTTTAGGTAAACACCACCATCTAGCCCGGACATTTATGATCTTATTTCAGAAAATGTAGCTTTAGAGTTTGAGAACATTATATTAAAAGAGAAAAATAGAGTATTGGAAGTTAGAAACAAAGCTCTTGAGACTGCCCTGCAACAGGCTTT